>NC_053162.1:92109657-92131782 GCF_016835505.1 Polypterus senegalus
GATATTTATGGAAAGGTACATTATCTTTATTATACAGTATATTTATATTCACCTATTCCAGAACTGTGCCCCTATTGGATGATGGTTAAAGAGAGTTAAAAGGACAAATGTCAACACCAATCCAAGCTAAAATTTGATTTGTCTAATATTTATTTTCTTTTATAGACTATGCGCTCAAGTATACGTACATACAGCGCATACATGCACACATACATACACTCATTGAGCAAATTATTAGGGATACATGTCCATCCATCCATTATCAAACCCGCTGAATCCGAATACAGGGTCACGGGGGTCTGCTGGAGCCAATCCCAGCCAACACAGGGCACAAGGCAGGAACCAATCCTGGGCAGGATGCCAACCCACCGCAGGGGATACATGTGCATCTGCTTATCCATGTAGTTATCTAATCAGTCTATCATGTGGTATCAGCACACTGCATAAAATCATGCAGATACAGGTCAGATACTTCAGTTAATGTTCACATCAAACACCAGAATGGAGGAGAAAATGTGATCTCAGTCATTTCATTCATGCCATGATTGTTGGTGTCAGATTGACTGATTTGAGTATTTCTGTATCCATTGATCTCCGGAGATTTTCATGCACAACAGTCTCAGAATGGTGCAAAAAAAAAAAAAAAAAACACATCCAGTGAACGGCAGTTCTGCTGACAAGAAAGCCTTACTGATGACAGAGGTTAGTGGAGACTGGACAAACAGGTTAAAGCTGATAGAAAGGCCATGGTAACTTAGACAGCCATTCTTTGCAACTGTGGTGATCTTTTCAGAATGCACAGTACATCAAACCTTGAAGGGGATGGGCCAAAACAGCAGAAGACCACATCAGGATCAATTTATGACAGTCAAGAACATAAAGTTTAGGCCATAGCCAGCGTAGGATAATCAAAACTGGATGGTTAAAATGAAGCCTTATCTGATGTATCTCGATTTCTGCTGAGGTACACAGATGATAGGGGCAGAATTTGGTATCAACTGCATAAATCCACACGCTTGACCTGGATTGTGTCACCAGTCCAGGGCGGTGGTGGTGAAGGAGTAATGGTGTGAGGAATGTTTCCTTGACACTTTTTGGGCCTGTTAATACCAAACAATCATTTGAATGCCACAACTTATTTGGGTATTGTTCCTGATCATGTACATCCCTTCATGGCCACAATTTACTCATCTTCTAGTGGCTACTTCCAGCATGATAATGCAACATGACACATAGCAAAAGTCATCCTAAGCTGGTTGCATGAACATGACAATGAGCTCAGTGTTCTTCAGTGGTCTTCCCAGCCATTGGATCTAAATCCAATGAAATAACTTTGGGATGTTCCAGAAAGAGAGATTCATAGCATGAAATTGCAGATGACAGATCTGAAGAAACTGTAAACTCTGACCAGAATCTCAAAGGAATGTTTCCATCATCTTATGAAATCCATGCAACAAAGAATTGAGGTTTTTTTGAAAGCAAAAAGCCCTACACAAGTATTAGTATAATGTTTCTAATAATTTGTGTACATATTTTGATTTTATTAATATTATGAAACACTCACTCATTAAGGCCACTTTTGACTTAACATGCATGTCTTTAGGAAGTGGAAGAAGAAAAGTTATGAACTTATACATAGTAAAATAAATGGATAATACTATAAGGTAGATATATAAAAAACCTGATACCTTAAAGCTAGCTATTCCTCTCTTTCAAAAAATAAAAGATTTTGCATGGGTCGAATTAAGAAAATTTCAGAAAACACATGCTGTTCTACAAATATTCTTGTATAGCCATAGTTAACAGTAATAATTTTCCAATTAATAAAAATAAAAGCAATCACCTAACACACTTAGTAACATTAACAGGTTGTCAAATAATCCATTAACAGATATGCTCCCATCCTAAAAAAGTTAGACGATTTAAACTCTAGAAAGGATCCAGAATGTTAGATAAATTAATTACTCATTAAATTGTAAACAGAATAGAGAAAATGTGAACTTTAAATTAGAGTTCCCTAAAACATAGTAAGACTAAAAGAAAACAAACTTATTCTTTGGATAAAAATTCTGTACTTTTTACCGTATGTACACAAATACACTTTGGATTCAGTATCTTAATTTTAAAATTTACATCATGTTAAAGTCTAGTCTATCAAGCTTTGAAGCCTTTTTTCGTGGTGATGATCAAAGAGGTACTAAAACTATATGCAGCATGGCAAATTTACTGTAGTATAATACTACCAGCCATGCTACAAGTTAAAAACAGGTAACAGAATAATTTAAACATATTGGCTATCTCTTGCCCCATGTGTATCTTTACCGCCTTTCCTCGGTATCCTCCAATGTCTGAATCTACCTTGACTGGCGCTTTCCCTCTTGAGCACTGTCCAGTAAAGCCTGCATCTCAGACTCTGTCATTATTTTTGAAGCCCCTTTCTCGCCTTTTTACTTTATTGAGGGTGCTAAGTGCTGTAGATTAAGAATCTGCCATTAGTTTATGTAATTAAACCTTAATTTTGTTGTGTTATTTTTTTTTACTGTCACTATATTGTTTGGGTTTGAGCAACTCCTTTTTCTTCTCTGGTTGCTATAGTAACCCTTGCATCTCTAGGAATGTACCTTCAGAGGTCACAAACCTCATCCAATTATTTGTTGGGTTTAAAAATCAGTTGGAAAGGTCATTTGCTTACCCTAATTCTGAATTAAGTCTTTTGCCTAATGCTTTTTTAAAATACTGCCCTTGTCTGTCTTTTTTCACTTCAGTTCCTTCCCTCATGATTTGGCTTTGTTAATGGTGCAGTTGTGTTCTCAGTTCTTGATACTTTTGGTTTTTTTTTGGTTTTGATGATGTCTTTTCTCATAATTTCAATTACAAACCTTATTGGTAGTTGGTAGCATAATATTGTCAGGATCCTAACAGACCAAGCGATGCCCATTATAAGTGGTCAGATTGCTTCAAATCTAACACCTCCAGACCTTGGTATACCATCTCCAAACTGACAGGCTCAGACATCACACAAGGTGGTATAGGAAGACAGTAAGAACTGAAACCCATTATTGCCTCTAAAACTGTTTGCTTATTGGGACATGATGCAAGCCTCCACCAGGTTGTCACATTTTGGATTTTTATACTGAAAGCAACCTTAGGGACTATTGGATATTGTAAACGAAAGCTAGGAGAATGAAGCCATCCCAAACGTTAATTTACTTGAGTATACTGCGCAGTTGCTCGATAGATTTTCCAAAGTCTGGACATTAATGAAAGAATATCTAGAGGAGGAACAAAGAGTGCAGGTTAGGTTGTATAATCATGGTGTGACTGTTAGAATGTTTCAGTGGAAGATCACGTTATGATGCTAATACCAACATCTCCCTCGAAACACATAGCCCACTGGTAAGGGCCGTACAAGGTCCAGGAGAGCCAGGATTTCGTTGGCTATGTAATCAAGAAACCAACTACCATTCCAAAGAGCACATCAACCAAATAAATTTGCTAAGAGCATAAAAGGATTGCAAGAACATTCCTCATGCCTCTGGCCAGCTTAGCATGCTCTTTGTGGGCTCCTTGACACTTAATTTTGGGAATGGGCTCTTAACAGTAGCAAAGACGTCAATTAAAGGCTACCTTACTAACCATAAAGGAGGTGGTAGACACCAACCTTGGCATGACCTCACTTATCCCCATGATATTAACTTCAAGCCAGGGGTGATTATGCATGAGTGCCGAACTCCCTCCCGGTGGTGAAAAGGACCAAGGTAGAACTAGAAATAACAAGGACAATGGACCTAGGTAACATTGAAGAAAATTTCTGCTCCTGGTCCAGCTCAACTGTGTGTCTACCAAGGCTGGAAAGAGGTTGGAGATTTCTGCCTCATTCAACCAGGTCTCCCATTTTAGCCCATATCCCATGCAATGTGTTTATGACTTCCTCAGACAGCCAGGTAAGGCTCACTTACTAACAACCTTAGATATGGCAAAGGACTATTGGCAACTTCCCTTGTTGGATTTCTTTGAGGAGAAAAGCACATTCAGAACCCCTAGCGGACATTGGCAAATACCATGTCTTAACCTTTGGGATACATGTAGCCCCATCCACATTCCAACCCCTGGTGGACAGACCGCTACCACTCCATAATGCCTATAGTGCTGCCTATTTGGATGGCATAGTCATCTATTCCAGCACCTAGGAGAACCACATGTTTTGGCTGTCCTTTATTCAGCCCTTTCTAGACTGCCTGATGCCAAATATCCATACTGTCTCTCACTGGGCAAGTTCAAAGTACCTAACTAACTTAAAGCATACACCATTGTGAAGTGGAAAGGAAAAAATCAGGTTTATATTGTGCAGACTTGAAGCAGTGACCAAGTTTTATTTGGAAGCCACAATGTGTGACTGTGCCACCCTTTTACTTGTACAGCTATAAATGTGAAAATGTCTTTGGATTATGGGAAATCTGAAACTATTTTTGTGTTTTAAAATTATAAAATATAAATAAAAGATATCCTCTAGACATTTAAATAGCAGTGGACACAAATCAAAGGCTTTGTGAAACATGGCTTTTCCTATTTGTTTTCAGGAAGATGAATATAGAGTAACATAAATGCACTTCACTGACCAAACTGTTTTTTCAAGGAGCTCCCATTGTTATGCAGCAAATCCTAGGATGGGTGCTCATCCCTGTGTGATTTTTTTCTCTCTGTCTGTCTTTGGTCAGTACTCATTTCACCCTTCGGGAATATGTGCACAGTTAGTAGAGGTTCTGGATACTAGTTTTGAGGGTTGCTAATCTGAAGTGTCAGGATTCTTATATGGTAAACTGAGGAAATGAATTTCTTCATAAATGGCATAATGAAATCTTCCAGTATGTCTCTGTGTACTGTAAATGAAAGAGGTCTACACTGAAAAGTTGTATTATTTTAAATTTATCCTACCCAGCTATTTCTGACTGTGCTTGCTTGAGACAAATGAGTGTAAGTGGCATGCAATTACTTAGAAGGAAGTACTTAAAAGTACTTTGTTTCCAGTATAGAATAGAAGGAAACATTACAAAATCTAACTTAATACACATTCTGCAGCATTACTGTAAAATTAAGTAAGGTAATATCTTTAAATATCTCTATAAGGAAAAAAGATATAGAGTTAAAACACTCTGTTTAATATTTGTAATTGAGTAAAAGCACACTATACCGCTTATCAACATCAGAACTCTTGCAAATTAAAAACAATGATGAGTTACCAGTAATAAATTTAGATCACAAAAAACTAGTTTTGGATTAAAAATGTAATGTGTATTTTTACATGCTTTGTAACCTTGTAATAAATAGTACACCAGTAATATTTAAGGTTAAGGCATCAGTATTTGCATTTAATCATGAATTGAAAACTTCTCTTTCCTTACTTCTTTCTTTAAGACAAACAGAAAAGGGAGGCTAAAAAGGGCTAAATAACATACATTATTTAGTCATCTGCTTTTTTACTATTATTACACCTTTATTCAAGGTGACTTGCAACAGTTGAATGATACAATTAGCAACATTTCTTTTGTTTATTCCAATTCTGGCACAGGCAGGTGAAGTGATGTGCTCATGGCCACACCATGTTGGTAGCTGGTTTTGAACACACAAGCACAAAGTCTTAACCTCTACACCTAAGTTATTTTTCAAAGGTGTTATAAACAGCATGCTGAAGTGCATTTCATCACTAGTAACACATAAGCATAATTAATGTGCACTGTTAAGGGAGGATCAAGAAAAGGACAGCCCACCTAGTCCCAGTGAATTAATCAAATTCATCAATTTAAACCTAGTGGAAACTGACCATGTGTATATTTCTCAACATCTCTCTCTATTTGATTTCTGTTTCAAGAATTCCATCCCCCAGAAGAAGGATTCTTCTTCTCTTTGTCAAGAAGGAATGTTTTGAAGAAACGTTATATATACGATTTCATATTAACAGTACTTAGGTTAGTGCAGTCTAGGTATGTTTTTTACATTTATAAAAAAATCTTCACTTTAGAACAGTTTTATGTGGCAAATTAATATATACAATGATTGTGAAGAAGTAACTTTGACTTGAAAAATATCAAATTTGTCTTTTAATAATGCCTGATGAGGCCTTTGGTCTGATTTTGTTACATAGCATTAAGTGACTGATCAATACACTGTAGGAAATCCCTGTTCTAAAGCATTACTTTAAACAAGCATGATTCTGTAATAATTTTAATAGATGTGTAATGGTTGGTCTGAGTAGTCTATCTCAGTATTTCTCAGCAAATGGGTCTCAATTCCGTCCACTTTTGAGTCATAGGTTGCCGTCTTCAGGTCACCAAATCAAGTATAAAAAACGAGTAGCTCACACATCCCCTCATCCCATTCACTATTTACACCATTCAATATACTGTATCACCAAGGGGTACTGCCCCTTTTGATTGCATACCATATTACTATTATGTGAATTTCCCCTTGGGATTAATAAAGTATCTATCTATCTATCTATCTATCTATCTATCTATCTATCTATCTATCTATCTATCTATCTATCTATCTATCTATCTATCTATCTATCTATCTATCTATCTATCTATCTATCTATCTATCTATCTATCTATCTATCTATCTATCTATCTATCTATCTATCTATCTATCTATCTATCTATCTATCTATCTATCTTATCCTTTTTTTTTCAGGGTAAAATGTTACCTGGGTTCATCACTGATCCAAAGCAGATATAACTACATCCCAAAGCCAAAAAGGTCGAGAAACACCAGTGTAGGTGAAAACCAAGAGTGTATAAAATTTAGTTATGCTATGGAAAAAAAACTATGGTGGTAAAGTGGTAAGGTTACTGCTTTGTAGCAAGCAGCCTGGTGTTCAAGTCCTGGGTGCTCCCCATGTAGAGGGTTCTTGTTTCCCCCTCTCCATTTGGTTTTCCTCCATTTTCCTCCCACACTCCAAAGACATGCAGGGTGGGTGGACAGGCAATGCTAAGTTGCCCTGCAATGTTTTTGTTGTTGGATGAAATTAACAAAGCCATTTCAATATCAGGAGAGTATCGTACACATGCACTTACACATAAAAGTGCATGATGTCTTACGCAGAAAATTCCAAGAAATTTTGAACAGGGCCTATGCAACATGGTAAAGCAACATCACCCATTAATCAAGTACTAATTTGCTGTTATTATAATAATCATAGTTGGCACAGTGACTAATATTGCTTACCCATGGTACAGTCTTACAGTGACCACATGAGGTTTTCCAAGGTGCTTCATTTTTCTCACACATGACATGAACAATGTTTCTAAATTGCTGCCATATACTGTAGTTCAATTCTCCTAGAATAAGCTCTGACCACTTAGAATGTTGTACTGTAATAAACAAGTCTGTAAAATGAGTGAATTATTATTTACTGCAGAATGTACACATTTCTTTTCTAATAATGAATCTAATAATTCTAATAATCTTCCTTTTCTAATAATTATTCATATAAAATGCATATAACTTTTTGAAACAAATATCTGTATTAAAATAAGTGCAGAAGGTTGGAAAATCAAGGTTGCGAGAAATATACTTAAATAGCCCACAAACATGCAGAATGGTTTAGAGATATAGTACTTATGTCAGAATACATGAATAAGAAGGCATCAAAAATCTGTTGAAATCTGACTTTGCAAAACCCCAGTAGACCAGCATTTTAATTTAAATGGTGAACTTTTAAAATCTTTAAAACTGATCTTAAGTATTTTACGTTTATTTATAATGTGGACCATACAGCCAAAAATCAATGCATTAAACTTAAACGATGCAAGAAACTAAATAAATAAAAAGACATCAGGCATCAGTACATCAATGTACAGACATCATTTCATCAAGAAAAGGACCTAAAATATTACAACTCTGTATATTAAAATGGAGCTGAATTGGAAAAGATTATATTAATGGAATGCTGGCATTATCAAAAAAGCCAGGTGGGATGGGAAATTTTTGTAATGGGGGTCTGCAGTAGTCTCAGGTTTTTGTTAAAACTAAGTTGTTTAATTGGAAGCCAATAACAGACTATTATTATTATTTAATTTTGTGGCTTGTCAGGGATCATCCACGTCACCACATTCTTCTATTATACAATTGTTCCTTATCCAGGGTATCAAATCCAAATGGTTATTGACCTGGAGGAGATAAGTGATTCTCAGTCCTTTATCATTTTCTCTTTCATTTTTTTAAAAATACGTAATTAAAATTAATATTACATGATGTAAACACACAGGTGTAAATGAGACCAAGTGAGATGTACTTGGGTTTTATGATAAAGCATATCGACTTGTGTGTAACTCAAAGAAAACTGACCACCAATCTGTAAGACAATTGTTTAGTAAACCTCTGCAACAAAGCATTAACTATCAGAGACAGGACTTTAATAACAGCTATAAAATAACTGACAGCATTGAATGTTATAGCCTGAGACAGAAAGCCTATTTTAGACAACCATAATAAACTATACTCAAGTGTACTTTTAGTTAATAAACATTTTGTTATATTGTGGACACTATTTCACAGGGAAATCCTCTTTTGATGTCATTAACACACCACATATGGCACAAAATGGTAAGTTTAAATGTCTACATGTTGTTAATCTAGAGTAGTAGCAGCTGAGAAAAAAATACAAAAATTCACAATAGCAAAATTATGTTTGGTCTCCTACTATTTTTTTTACAAAACTACCCTTTATTCAATTTAGCTTCTTTATTTCTTAAAAATTATATGGCTTATTTCCAACATTTTTGTTTCTTATTAATTTCCTATTTGCTTCAAGGCGTGATTTCCGTGCCTTTGCCTTCATAGTAGTGAAGTACACACTGTACAGTTGATGTGTGATCTACAAACTGCCTACTGCAGCTTCTCACTTTTGACAAGGCATCTCTACCCAAAACTCTGTGGTAAGCATTAAAATTTTGAAACAACATTTCCCAATTGTTGTTTTGTCACCTTCAACTTAACATTGTTTTCATACCTTGTATTACAGTTTTTCTCGATTGGTTTGGCTCATTTCTTGAAACCGAGATGACATTCTCAAAATAACATGGACAGATCTCCAAACCACCTTGCAAATGTTCACAACAGAATGGCATTTCTCATTGATTTCATCAAATTGCAAATGCCTTAGTACATGTCTCAAGTGTCTCAGTGCATCTTTGCAAATGGTTAAGTACAAGTAGCCTGCAGTTAGCACAATAAGCCCACATTTAGCACATTTTCCAAATAAATAGATCTTGCTGATCTAAACTGATTAGTTGATTCTCAGTCTAATGGTTGTTCTCTCCAAAACATGTCAGCATGATTTCATCGTGTAAGTCATCATATGCACAATAGTCTGTTCAATTGTCAAAATTAGTCAAGAACATAATACCATGAACACCATATATGAATTTCTTGGAACATTTGATAAATTCATGACAGTAATTGACAATCAGGTGAAATTAGAACTTGACCAACGAAGGAGGAGTTTCCCACATCTCAGATGACCAACCAAACAGTTTGTTTAGTTACCTGACAGGTGCTGTCTATTGTTGTGAATGCTGCCAAACGTGTATATATAGAGCTTGGCTAGGGCCAGTACCATTTGAACATGGAGGTACCTCACCAAGTAAATCAAGAAGGGCAACCTCCTGCTCGAGGAAGAAGAGGAGGAGGAGGAGGAAGAGGAAGAAGAAGAAGAGGCGGAGGAGGAGGAGTGAGGATGCGTGGTGGTGGAATAGGGGGAAGAGGCCGAGGAGCACGAAGACACCATGCTGTCCCGGATGAGATTCGGGCCACAATTGTAGACCATGTGGTTAACCATCGCCTGACAATGGCAGAGGCTGGGCCGAGTGCAGCCTAATGTGCCTCGCTCTACTGTCTCCTCCATCATCCAAACCTTTCGCAGGGAAAACAGGTATGTACTCAGTCAATGATGGAGTCATTACAGTATACAGTACTGTGCATACTGTAAAGCAAGACATGTATAAACTCTTCATTCCGTGTGTGTGTGTAGGCCTACAGTACTGTAATATATTACCTCAATGTGATGTTGCAATATGATGTTACAGTACAGTAACTCATTCTGTAACAAATACGGCATACATTACGAATTGTCATACAGTGTTGTCCTTTGACTTCTACGCCTAGGATTGGACGACAACCTCACATGGGTGGCAGAAGAAAACTTCTCAATGAACAACAAGAACAAGAGATCTGTAACATGGTGATTGCAAATAATGCTCTCACTTTGAGACAGATCCGTGATGCAATCCTTCAAGACAATGCCATATTCCAAAATGTCAACTCTATCAGCATCTCCACAATAGACCGGGTATTGAAGAAGCATCAGATGACCATGAAGCAGATTTACAGGGTACCATTTGAGAGGAATTCTGACAGAGTGAAAGAGCTGCGGTACCAGTATGTGCATGTAAGTCAGTTATTGGTTGTCTATTATAGTAACATTACAGTAAGCAGTGGTTCCCAATTTGTTTGGTTTTCAGTATCCTCTTTACCTTTAGAATCCAGCTTTATCTGACTACAGCATTTTGCCTAAAACTGCAACAGTGTTTCTCCCTCTTTGTGTCAAATACTCCCTGCAGTGCCTCTGCATAGGCCTGTACCCCAGGTTTGGAACCACTGGAGTAGTGGCCAGTAGCAGGCTATATTGAACTTGTGGAGGAGAACATAGAACAATCCCATGTAATTTTCTATTTCTGTTGTGTATGACTCCTCTATATGACTGATTTGATTTTTTTTACTCTATTGTAGAGAATAATGGCATTGGAAGGGAATGAAACATCTCACATCCTTGTATTTGTCGATGAGGCTGGTTTCAACCTGGCCAAGGGCCGCAGACGTGGCCGTAACATCATTGGTCAGCGGGCCACGGTGGATGTCCCAGGCCAGCGAGGGGGCAATTTAACAATGTGTGCTGCCATATCTGAGAATGGTGTGGCCACACACATCCCCAGTTTAGGCCCATATAACACTCAAAGCTCCTCATTTTCTTGGACCGTCTTTATACACATCTGGTCCCAGAAAATGAGAGAGGTCTCAAGGGCCTCACCTACCACACTATGTGATCGTGTGGGACAATGTAAATTTCCACCGTGGGCCTGGTTCACCACCCATCCAAGGATGCTCATGGAGCTACTACCACCATACTCTCCTTTCCTTAATCCCATTGAGGAATTTTTTTCCGCTTGGAGGTGGAAAGTCTATGAACATCAGGCTCAAGACCAGAGATCCCTGCTCCATGCAATGGATGCTGCATGTGAGGACATTACAGGGGATCAGTGTAGGGGATGGTTGAGACATTCGCGCCGTTTCTTCCCTCGCTGCATCGCAAGGGAAAATATCCGCTGCGATGTGGATGAGAATCTATGGCCAAACAGAGAGCAGCGTGGATGGCCAGGAGGATGAGGATGGTGGCCAGGAGAGGGACGGTGACGACAACAACCAGTGAAAGTTACCTTAGTTGTGAAACTTTATTTACTGTAAGCCCTACTGTAGGCTAGATATAATTTTTCTTGTTTTTTGTTTGTGTTTATATTTCAGTACATGTACAGAATACTGTATACATTTTATGTACTCTAATGTATGGAAGTTACTTTATGTGTGTCAATAAAAATGATTACAATTTCCTTGGAAGTAGGAGTGCAGTGTGTCTGATGTCAAACTTTGGAGGCTGCTCTTACTGTAAAATCCTTTTTTCAGTTTTATACATAATTGTATTCTGTTGGCTAGACCTCTGCCATAGTGACAAAACATCTAGGCATTTTGACTTGCAGTGCTTACACGATGCCAAAGGGACGATGCATTTTGGGGGCACTAACTATTTAAATGGGAAAGGAATTTAGTTTTGACACATGGGTAAACTATTTTGGGAGAGATACGAGCTTTTGCAGGTGATCCATGGTGTTGTGCTAAACCATCCAGGTTATTTTGGAAAAACGCACTAAGTGAATGCAAATGAGCCAACGCAATTGAGAAAGATCTTTGACATTTTGATGGTACTGACTCTTTATATGGGAAAGGAATCTATTTTGAAGCATGTATGAACAGTTTTGGGAAAGATATGACCTTTTGCTAGTGAGCTGTAATGTTGCGCAGAACTGTAAGACTGTTTGGCCAAATGATCTTATAGTTTTAAGAATGTAATTTCTGTTTCAAGAAATGAGCCAAACCAATCGAGAAAAACTGTAATATACATTAATTTTTAAACCAGCTTAAGGAAAAGATTTCAAAGAGTTGCGGCCCACCTTGGCAGCATTTATCATGTAGTATAAAGCCAAAATAGATGGGGCTGACAGCTTGAATTAATTTAAAGGACAATTTCAGTTTTATCTAACTTACTAATGAGTGGTTATTTGATAGATAGATAGATAGATAGATAGATAGATAGATAGATAGATAGATAGATAGATAGATAGATAGAATGTGCAAAATCTACATAAACAATGTCAGGGTGATGGATTTGAACCAAGAATGCTTGATCAGTTAAGGTCAGAAAAAATGTAAGAGAAAAAGATAAATCACAAGGAAGACTATGGTACACCGAGTAATATCACACCCACCGTTCTAGGCTTGGTGGCTTTGTATGTGTATATTCATGTTTCAAGAACTCTTGTTGCATTCTAAAATGTAACAAAATATAATTGCATTAGTTAATAATGCTAAATTGCCTCGGAACAGGCAACATTAGAAAATTAGAACAATCTAAATGAGAACATGCAATTCAGCCCAACAAAACTCACCAGTCCAATCCACTTAATTCTTCCAAAACAGCATTAAGTTGAGATTTGAAGGTTCCTAAAGTCCTGCTGCCTACCACAATACTTGGAAACGTATTCCTTGTGTCTATAGTTCTCTGTGTAAAGAAAAACTTCTTAATGTTTGCACAGAATTTACCCTTAACAAGCTTCTAACTGTGTCATCATGTTCTTGTTGAACTTATATTAAAATAAAAGTCTTGATCTTCTCTTGTTTAAACTGAAAAGGCTCAACTCCTTTAATCTTTCTTCATAATTCATCCGCTGTAGCCCTGTAATCATCCTAGTTGCTCTTTTCTGGACTAGTGCTGCTATGTCCTTTTTTGTAGCCTGGAGTTCAAACCTGTACTTAAGATGAGGCCTCACCAGTGCATTATAAAGGCTGAGCATAACCTCGTTGGAGTTGTACTCCACACAAATTATGCTATATAAACTAACATTTTGTTAGCTTTCTTAATGGCTTCTGTACACTGTCTGTCAGATGATAGTGTCAAGTCCACTGTGTCTCCTAAGTCCTTCTCATAAGATGTACTTTTGATTTATAGATGTCCCATTGTGTATTCAAATGGTATGAATAAATCTACATAAGAATATGTGAACATGTGCTTATGTTTGTAAATGCTGCATGGTGCCTTTTTCCCTAATCCTCAACCTAGTAAAGAGTAAACTGAATCAAATTGTACTGAACAATTAAAGACTGGTATATTAATTAACTAGCAAAATACCTGCGCTTCGCAGCGGAGAAGAAGTGTGTTAAAGAAGTTATGAAAAAGAAAAGGAAACATTTTAAAAATACTGTAACATTTGCTTTCTGTTCGTTTGCATAAGCACAGTCCTTCACCAGCAATTATTTAATGTTAGCTCAGACCCAGCACTTAAAAGTTTCTGTCGCACTTTTGCTGAGTTTGTACCAAACACTATTCTGTCCCTGACCATCTCATTTTCGTTTGCATAAGCACAGTCCTTCACCAGCAATTTTAAAAACACCAGTGGCAGCGTGTTTATAAACTTAATTTAAACTTACGGTGTTTCCGCAGTGGCTGCACTTATGAATATGCTTGTATGCATCACTCGCTTCATATTCTTTTGCTGCCTTCTCAATTGTGTAATGCGTTTTTGTTCTTCCTTGTTCTCTATGTACTATGTTCACAGTCAGTTCACGTGAGCCGCTCTCTTGTGTGATCTTGCAATGTCCACAGCTTTATTTAATGTTAGCTAAGACCCGGCACCTAAAAGTTTCTCGCTACAGCAATTTTAACTCCGTTACAAAGTGATCCAAAGTCTTGTTTATACCTCGTGTCTTATCATTAAACTTGTATCTCGTGAATATCGTATTCGTCGTAGACATGACAAACGGCAGTGGCAGCATGTCTATAAACTTAATTTAAACTTAAGGTTTACACCATTTTTTTTTTCTGCAGTGGCTGCACTTATGAATATGCTTGTATGCGTCACTCGCTTCATATTCTTTTGCTGCCTTCTCAATTGTGTAATGCGTTTTTTGTTCAGCGCTCTTTATAGCTCTTTGTTGTTCTCTACGTACTGCGTTCAAAGTCAGTTCACGTGAGCTGCTAGTCCTTTACCTGCGAATATTTACCTTATATGGGCAGGCACTCAATTACATGGGAGGCGTTATGATGCGGGATGCAACTCTGCCTCACACGGCGACCGAGCTGCAGGCTATGGCCGTATATATGGTCGAAAGTAGGTTCCAGTTATGATCATACGCATAGAATTTCGAAATGAAACCTGGCTAACTTTTGTAAGTAAGCTGTAATGAATGAGCCTGCCAAATTTCAGCCTTCTACCTACATGGGAGGTTGGAGAATTAGTGATAAGTCAGTGAGTGAGTGAGTGAGTGAGTGAGTCAGTGAGGGCTTTGCCTTTTATTAGTATAGATGTAATGGGTGTAGTTTACATAAGACAAAATGAAAACTGTAAAACCAAGAGATTTTTTAAAATCTGAAATCATTAAATGGTACCAAGGCTGTTTACAGATTTTTAGTGAACAACTTGTGTTGTCTATTTTGTTACTGGACTTGGCAGCAGGTACTTTACATTAAGACCAGTAGCTATGGAGCTCCAACCCTGAATCATACTGATTTTGTTTCACTGCAGTTGTGCATTGTCTCCATTTATTTAACAGAGAACTGGTACAATTAATTTTATTTGTTTGATTCTTTCTTTCTTGTCACAAAGACCTAAACATTCTGTGGTGAGTAACTTCAATGACACATCCGATTATAGCCAAATAAAAGTTCACTTCTGTTTCTGTCAGTTCCAGACAGGCTGACCAAGAGTCAGGATTTCAACTACATGGCATCTTCAGAATTGTCATCTGTAAATTCTTTTCCTTTAATTATTGACTAATAGGTAAGATTTTTCTTGACCTTGAGAAAACCTTTTTTTACAGACAGACACCAGGACACACAGAAGTCCACAAACATGCTTTTATTTTCTTTCTTCAATACACAGTCCTTTGCACATCACACACAGTGAATAACCCACCAGCACTATTGCTCGCAGCCTTTTCTAACTCCTTTTCTTTCCTTCTTCTCTGCTGCCCTCACTCCTCCACTCGCAAGCTCCATCTTCTGCCTCCTGACTCTGGCTCGCCAAATGGAGTGAGGCGGTCCCTTTTATAGTTCACCTGGATGTGTTCCAGAAGCTCCCTGATGTCCTTCCTGCAGCACTTCCTGGTGTGGTGGAAGTGCTGCAGTCCAGGGCTTAGCAAATGTCCTGGCGGTGGCCACAAGCCCCCACAGGGTTGAGCTTCTAAGATCTGTTCCCTTGTCCCCAACACCCACCAGGGCAGCTGCCCTCTCGTGTTCCAGGGGAGATACTGCTCCTCTCCCAGTCCTTCCATCCTCCAGGCATCCTGAATGTGCATGAGCCCCAGCCGTCCACCACAATAGATAGAACTTTATTTGTCCCCAGGTGAAATTTGGCTTTTAATAATAGCACTTAAAAAAATGAACAGGTCGATAAGTAAGTAGATAAATAAATGTATGCGCACACCAGAATGACTATAAAGCAAGAAAATTTAAAAGAAAGAAAAGTTCTGACTTGGCTGTCACAGTCACAGTGAGGCTTTATGCAGACATATTGCTGTTGGTATACAGGAGCCACAATAGCGTTTCTTGATGCACTTCTCTTGAAGAATTTGTTGGCTGAAAATCCTCACTGTGTGTCAGAGAGGGGATGTGCAGCACAGTTCATAATGGCACTCCGTTTTTTTCTTTATTCTTTCCTTTGCTGTGACCTCCAGGGAGTCCAGAATGGGTCCTGTGACTGAGCTTGCCCTTTTAATTAGCTTGTTGATTTGGCAGGCCTCTCTTGAAGTAATGTTATCAGCCCAGCACACCACAGCAAAAAAAAAAAAAATCATTGGCCATTACAGAGTTACAGAAGATGAGTTGGATGGCACATCCCACATTAAAGGAACACAGTCTCCTAAGAAAAATGAGCCTGCTCTGTTCTTTCTTATATAGTTCTCTGTTTTCTGAGACCAGTCCGACCTGTCATTAATGTAGACCCCCAAGTACTTGTGGGAGTGGACCGCCACTCCCTGAACAGTGACCACACTTAGAGGCACTTTGGTGCGGCAAAAGTCAATAATAGAATGTCCAAGTAGATGAATCACACCTGTAAACACTTTAGAATGGGTATCTGTTATGAGCAGCTGTTAAATGTCTGTATGCTATAAAATCATTTTTATTGGATACAAAATAATTAAAAATTACAGTAACATATTCCATATTGCTTATCTTATACAGTTAATTCATTACTGTTTATAGATTAAGTAATAGAATATTAATGGACGGTTTTAATGTAACCCTAAACTAAAGTGTTACTGAGAAATCTTTCTAAATATGCAGATAAGAATTTTTTTTTTGTTTTTATATCTTATCACAAAATGGAAAATAAACTTTTAATTGCAGGGATCGTTCCATCCTGTAGTTCCATTCCTACAGGCTTGCATTCTTCAGACGAGAATAGCATTTCTGTCAGTCAGCTCTGCTGACAGGACCTGAGGCTGCTACTTACACAGATGTTTATTATTATTTCAGAGGTGATAAAATGTAGCCTTTTACAGTTATACATTTTTTAAACAAAAGGTCAATAAATTCATGATAATCGAGAGCCTCTTTCAAGTTTGTCATAGAAGAATGCACAATGTTATGATTTCAAGAAGGTGTATTCAATTTTATTATTAACTTGTAAAACTTTCTTGGTTATATTAAGTTAAATACTGTATCTAGACATAGTTTTTTCAATGACAAAATGTTTAATTCAAAAGAAAATCAACTTGTATAATCAACTTGTATAAACATGTTCTCCATGCAAAAATTCAAGCAGTGTTTTTTAAAATGAAATTACATAGAAAGTGTTCAACAGATGACAGCTAGTCAGTCTAGCTTGACATTTCTGTGATAGAATTAATGTATCATAAACACTTTTAAAGTATACAAACCAACCATTTTATTGTGTTTGTCTAATCTGAACAAAGGTCTTCTGAAACGGAAAGGTTATGCTAATTAACTACGAATTGCAATGTGCTGTATGTTTTTCTATAGAGGGAACAGAGAATAAGCTGTAATGATGAACACTTATAATAATGAATTAATAAATTGCGGGAAAGGGTGAGACTGAAACCTTTACAGGTTTTGCACAATAAACAAGACAAACAAAATAACTTGTTCCTTTTTGGAACTTCATTTATAAAACTGGAAAAAAATTATAAATTGTAGTAATGAATATATGAGCTAAAACAATCACACATTTCTTACTCACAATCAATCAACCATATGGTCGTATGGGGTTTACATTCTGTTTTGTTAGGTATGGTCTCTTTTTTTAACTGTCCTTTTTTTTCTTTTCTTCTCTTTTTTCTTCATCTAGTTTGACAATAAAGTCATTTGTTGTATATGTTGGACCTGATTGAATGCAAAGTTACTTTCTGCAAATTAAATTAAAAAAAAAAAAACTGCACATAGCGTAGTTCTAACACTTGTTTGCTGATACAGTATAGAATGTGAGACAAAAAAGACATTGCCATGCTTTCTAGTAAAATAAGAAAATTATTTAAGTTTCATCCACTTTTGAAATTAATATTAAATGTTTCTAACATTACAAAGGTCTTTTTAACCGCTCTTCATGATGAATACAACTAATACAGGAATACGAGTCAATAAAGCTACAAGCCAGTCCTCTCATAAAAGGAACCTTGTAAACCAGCAAAGAGGACTAAAATGTTTACTGTATGTGGAAAGCATAGAAGGCCCTGCAGTGACCTTGATACCAGCAGGATGGGAGTGCTTGATTGAAAATTGTTACAAGACTTCTCCTCTTACTCTCTAAACTAGACTTAAAGTAAACATCTCTGATCTTTGGAAGTAAAATTGTATTATATACCTGAACAAACTTACAATTTAACACTATACAAATATGAATTTTTCAGCACATACCGTAAACCACAGCACTCTTCACATCCACTTACTGACTTATAATCTACCAACTTCTAGCAAATGGAGACACCTTTTTAATTGAAATTCCATTAAATATCACCTTTTATACATTCACGGTTATTTCCTCTGTGTGTTATGTGTGTGGTGGGTGGGAAATTTCAGACAAATTAAGCAGTACAGCAGCTGCAGGGCCTCACACATTAACAGCTTGTAATACAGTAAAATATTAGAAATAAGCCCATTAAAGTCAGACTAATCTCAAACTATAAAGCCTCCTATTTCTGTCTGTAAACTCAAATTACCAAGAAGGTATCTCTCCACCCACACTATGAAGTAACTGGCCATTTGCTCAGCTTTGCCAAATTACACATTGTCTCTCGCTCACTTCTTCTGTCTCTCTCCCCCTCCTTCACTCCCTTCCTTCCATTCCCACACCATTTTACATCTGGCTTGAGCAGGGCAGTTCCTGCCGTTAAAAAAAGCAAAACCAAGACCCCAGAAAAACAGCCGGACAGCAGAACACCCAAGATGTCACAGCTTGAGAGGAGGCCTTAATCCGTTCCATATGACTAAATACTATGGTCTACTGTATCAGACAAACAGAACTGAAAGATCCTATTCTATCAACAGCTAGGGATAGTAATCTGTTTTGAAATATATGTATATAGTGTGTTTGTACAAATAATTACATTTGTGCTCTAGAGTGTACATCTAAGTCTATGTACATCTGTAACATAGCAGGACAGGCAATGCACAATGCACTCAGTCTTTGTCATGTATTCTAAAACATTGCTCAGAAGAAATCAAAAAGGTCTGTATAAAACAAAACTTCTAAATCACTGAAAAACCTTTTCTATGGCAAGTAGTTTAAATATTTTTATTTAAAATGTTGTTATATTAGACAGTGAAACCAGCAACACAAATAATTTACAGAAGACCAACTGTGTTACCCATCTAAGATGGGGCAAAATCTAAGTAATCGATGTAGACCTCTGCATTAATGTTTGCAGTGCACCATCCATTGGAAAATATTTTGTAATGCATGTAGTAATAAAATGCATTGCATTTGTCATTCCAACAGATGGCTCACTACAAACATTTATAATAATAGAATTCATTACTATAGATATTTGTGATGTGTCATCTGTTAGAATAACAAATGCAGCACATATATCTTTGTTATATGAAATTTGGTGTGGGATTTGTAAAAGCAGTGTTAATGCCTGTGATGCTACATCTGTCAGAATGACAAATGGAGGTTATTTTATTACTACAATTGTTTGTGATGTGCCATCTGTTGGAATGACAGAGACATAGCAACCTGATGGATGCACTCATACACAGACACATAGATCCTTATCCTTTCATTAAGATTAATAAATAAAATCCTTCAGAAGGTGGGATTTTTAAATCAAATGTAATAGAATGTTTCATTAAATTTCGGTGAAGTGATATAAAAGTCAGTGGTATTTGTTTAGATTCTTTTGATTAGTTATTCATTTTTAGCTTCGTAAGAAACAACCTTTCTAAGACTACATAATATTTGCTTATAATACATAAATTTTACATAATCAAAAACGATATCAAATGGAAATATAATTATTATTAAATGATTTTTTGCTCATCATGATGCCAGAAAGCTGCGCTACATTGCATGTTGGTTAGACACATGTCACAATGCTGCTACTACTACTTCTAACATGGCAACAGATCTTTAATAATGAGTGGGAAGGATCATTAGTATTTAACAAATATTCATACACTGGAATCAGTTAAATATAGAAATTGAATTTTTTTTTAATAATAAAACAGTTTTCATTTAGGGTGACATGGAGGTAGTGTGTTTAGTGTGTATCCCTTTACAATAATGAAGATTAGGAAAATTGACAACTCTAAATAATCTCTGCATGAGTGACTGTAAGCGTGTGTGTGTGTGTATGAGAGAAAATGCCCACCTTGATCTGATATAAGTATATATAAGTTATAAAGTGAGTATGGATATATAAATGAGTGTGCCCTACAATTTCCTGTCTGTTCATTTTAATATAATGCCTTTTTTTCTTTATAGAGAATCAGTTGAGTGCAGAACACTTAATTATGGTGGCACATAACCCTGTGCTTATTGATGTTTTGTGGATTTATAATTTTCTGAGGTATTCTTTGATTGGTTTTCCTTCCACGTCCCATAGATGTGAAGGGTTAATTGACCTGGTATTTGTGTGGGAATGCGTCTTATTTATTGTAGCACCCCAATCAGAAGAGCTGTTTGTTTGCATTAAGAGTATGTCGTTAATGGATAAATTGCTGGATTTTAATAATGTTATTTATTTAGTTCTTTACCAACTTAATTAAAGTGATGAACAAGTAATGAAAAACTTAAATGCCACGGAACCATGAGAAATAACCAGTTTATTAATTGTTAGTGCTTCCAAAATAAGGTGGGACAAACATGCCATGTCATTGTCCTTAAAATATTAAAATTTAACTGCATTTCTTTGCTTTGGCTTTTCATGAACTTGAACCAAACAATGAGCTGGCCACTACAGCTCTACCGATGTGTTCCACTCCTCCAAATACCTAGTAAAATTATTTCTGCATAGTTTAACACGTTCTTGCAGATTTTGTCCAGACTCCAGACTCATTAGATTATTGAAGATTTTCCACAATTTCTTATATGGGTAACATGTACCAGCGGCTTCATGCAGGCATTAAAGAGCATTTCTCAATATTTCAAGTCTCCCTTTAATTCACTGGTTAGATCCCTACCGTCATGGTGTCGTAACCCTCTGGTGACCTGCTTTCATTAAATTCTGAAGGATGTTCTCATTTTGCTAACGTCTGCTAAACTGGTACCAGTGTTGCCACTTTGCTAGCTGTATTTCCATGGCCACCCCTTTATCCTCTGTCATTATTCATATTGAAAGACATGACTTCAGGTATTTTAAACAGACTACAATAAACAGTAAGAAGAGACAACAGACTTGGTACATTTTGCACAAACTTTGTGAATAATCTCAGCTTCCATTTCAGTTCTAAATCCAAAATCGTGATCTTTTATGATCATATAGGCTCAAACACTTTACAAAGTTAGACAACGTTAATCAGTTGGAGCTCAAAACATAATAACACCGGCTAACAAAACCATTTGTTTTGTTCTCTATCAAAGTCAGTCAGTAATTTTATTATCACATGAAGGCTTTTTACAAGCCCTGGGTCTGCTGTGCATGTCATCTTTTATTAGAGCTGAAATGGCAACACTCTCAAGCTGAAAGTCTCCACATGAAGCCTTTCTCTAATATGAGCAAACACAAGTTTCTACAGCTGAGCAAACCTGGCTAGATCTCTTATAAAACTAAAGGTAAGCAATTTGCCCTTTAGTGCACCTCAGTAGCTATTGTCCAAATTTATCAATTCAAATACATTCCAAATACATTTTTGGAGACGTTTGATGGGCTCCTTCGATGCACTTGAAAATGCAAAGAATGTGAAACCTGATATTCCTTGGAAGCTCCCAGAAACTCACAGCAGCCTGGTATGCCAAGAACATGATCTCATTCCTTTTCTAGATAGCTCCTTTGAGAGACAGCCGTCCATGCAGGAAGAAAGGTGGTATTAAATGAGCAGATTTTAAAATTTACTACTGGAAATTAGTAATTTAATAAATTACATTGATATCCCTTATCTATCAAATCATAATCATTTTAGTCTCTAAAACCTCTGTAATAGCTGTCTGGAGCAGTTGTAGTAACCTTACTTTAGATTAATGTAGCTAGCTTGAGTTTCATATTTATCAATCAATTTACTTTTTTCACAGTGATCACCTTCAAAGCTGTTGAATACAGAGCTTTTGCTGTTGCTCCATGGAC